>NC_081770.1:30915411-30955411 GCF_963082965.1 Carassius carassius
GCTTCTTTAAATGGTGCAGCATAAAAGCTCTTGAATGAGGGATGGTACCCGGGCAGGACTGCCATTCTGTAAAACCATGACCATTATTTGCATTGAAAACAGAGAGGCTTGAGAAGAACAGATAAGACATATCTGAATATTAGCTGGGACACTCCAGCTAAACCTGGGAGGGGGTTTCTCTAGTTGAGCTTCTCAACAAATTGTAATTCATTCCAAATAAACAGTGTGTAGAAGCAAGAGGGAGAACTGGCCATTGGTGAACACAACATATCGCAATGGTTTTTATGTTAAATGCTAATTGGATGACGGTGCTCTTTGTCAGTAGATCCCATTTCTGATTTCAAGGACTCAAGGATTTGAGATTCACACAAACACTATGGCCATCCATTTGAATCTTCACACTCAAAAATAACCAATCACACAAAAAGCTCAATTGAGGCCTTCCTTGCAGATGTCGAAAGCATTTTTTATTCCTCCTTTTGCCTAAGCCTGCCTTCCTGAAAGGCCTGAGAAAGTAAGAATGGAATGGGAGGGGATGTCTAGGGCCTGTGTGTCTGCCCAGAGAACTCAGCTGCCAACAAGAGCCGGGGCTTTCTTTGGATATGGAAACAATCCAAAAAGAAAACCCTTTTCAAGGCCTTTCAATTGCAGCAGATGGGACCCAACCAAGAAGGCATCAACTTTGGGGTAGATTAGTCTATTCACAAATGGCAGTGTAAGGGGGATTCTATACTCACCGTCCAACATTTAAGCACATTACTGAAACAGAATAATGTGGCCAACAGATAAACAGGTAAGCAGATAAACATCAAATTTTCATTTTTGGATGAACTTTCCCTTTAAGTGCATTTGCCCATCGGGAAAATGCCCGGTATGCCCAATTACCAATCCAGCCCTGCCCGTCTCACACCTAGATACACCATCTTTATCATGCATCTTTATCATGTTTAGGGCATGCACGCGAGCGTCATGCCACATTTACATTAATTCACACCCCGCCTTCAGCAGCACAGGGGTGCTGGAATGTTCGAAAACAGTATACCGTCGCTCAGCCTTTTTTGAACTTCTTTTTGCCCCCAAACAAAGAATGAAAACGAACTTCATTTGAAGTATATTGGGGCCTTTACAGATTGGCTCAAAGAGAAGACATTCTCAAGTCTTGGAGAACTGTCCTGTCCCTTCTACCTCCCTTCAAACTCATGGAGAGCTACATTGCAAATTTTGGTAATAACAAAATGCACTTTGCCATTGCCCTGGAGGGTACAAAATCAAGATTTATCATTATTCTTACAATGTCAATATACAATTCAGACCATTGGTTAAAATTTCACATGTGAACTTTAAAAGAGCTGACAAAAGGCAAAAACACTGAACGTGATTAAACATTATGATATTAAAATTAGATAATGTGCTCTTCCTCCAAAACATCTTTGATTTGTTTTATCTTTTGCGCCTAAGGATGAGAAGTTTTCCCTATGTTTTATTAATGGATCTCAGTGGGGAACACTCAAATGGATATCAACAACTGGATAAGAGCAGAGGAGACTCCAGCGGTGTTGACACAAACCCCATGCTGGCTCCCACCTCTCGTGTGCCAATCTGTGCACTTTAAATGTTCATTCACTCAATGAATACATAAATAGGTCTCATGATCTGGTCATGGTAATGAAGCTATTTTAGACTCAAATTGCTACTTCACATTTCCATGGAAATCTTCCACCATCTTGTTTTTTTCATGTTCACTCTAGTTTATCTGAAAACACACATTTATATTACTGCAATGGGTGGGAAATCACATTATGATATAATGTAGTTTAATGCTATAAAGGGAGAATCATAAAACATGACTCTGATTGTCAAGGCTGTTCTGATTCAAAAGCATATTTTGTACATATGGTCCGGCTCAAGGCCACTAAACAACAGATGAATCAGAGGTCAAGCCCAATTTCAGTCCCTGACTTGGGGTCAGATGTAAGCCTGTCCACAGATACAATCTCTTACATCTCTTCATATCCGCTAAATACCACTAAACTAAACCTTCATGGCCATGAACACAAAAGTCTGAACTGTAAAGGCATTTGGTTTCAGTACAAAATTAATTTGCTATCATTTAACCTCAATTCATTGGGTCATGGAAAATTATCATGAATGTATAATAAAAAATAATTGAATGTATTTCCTGCCTTAAATCAACCTGTTTTAACAGTGATGGCATTTTACTTCCCACATATAAATAGTTATATCACTAATCATTTTAAAACAGATAGTTAAAGTTCTGGAAGCCCACTGATTTCTAATAGTAATACTGAGTACTAGCCCACTGAGTAATATACACCCTGAAAGTACAGTATTTAAAACACTTTTATTTTAAAATATTGTTTATAATAGACAATACTGTCCTCTTAAACTTTTTACGTATTTGAAATACTTACTGATACAGTATTTATTTGAGTAAAAACAGTAAAACTGAAGTGTTATTACAATTCAGAATAACGGTTTTATGTCAATATATAGTATAATGTAACTGCTGTGATCAAAGCTAAATTTTCAGCACCCTCACTCCAGTCTTTAGTGTCACTTGATCCTTCAGAAATCATCCTGTCAAATTCACACATGCACATTTTTCTGTTCCTACAGACTTGTAGGTCTTGAATATTATGATAGCTACCATAAGGTTATGGATTTGAATCCCAGAAAACACACATTTGTAAAATGTATTTTTAAATGCACTGTAAGTTTCATTGGCTCTGTCAAATTCACACTTGCACATTTTTATGTTCCTTTAGACCTGTAGGTCTTGAATATTGTGATAGCAATCACAAGGTTATTGGTTTGAATCCCAGAAAATACAGATTTGTAAAATGTATAATTTAAATGAACTAGTTGCTTTGAAACTGTCAAAATCACACATGGACATTTTTATGTTCCTTTAGACTTGTAGGTCTTGTATTTTATGATAACAATCAAAGGGTTATGGGTTTAAATCTCAGGGAACACACCTTGGTAAAATCACTAGTTGCTTTGGATCTGTCATTTTTACATGTTCATTTTTACATAGCAACATCACTACTTTTATAAACTTGTAATTATTTTCTAGTAGTTACATAAACTGCCCCTACATTATCAATACTTTAAAGTTACCAACCACAAATCAACACTACTTTGGTTACTATGTTCTATAATATGCTTAGACAGTAAAATATGTGAAACTGCTCAATCTAATACTATCTATAAGTGTATTTGTGCAAGATGAATGACAGGTTAGGCCTCTGTAGGAAGTGTGTGGGAGCTCCACAGGTCCGGGACAGAGGGATGTGATTATCTGTATGTGAACGAGGGCCTGCTGCTCCAGAGGAAAGCTCCTTACAGTTGAGAGGCACACTTTGACACCTCCTTTAAGCCTCTAGTCCAAACAAGCCACTCGACAAGGTGAGGCAGGAGTTCTGCTTTTGTTTCACCCAGCGGGAATCTGAACATCATTCATCACTTACGTCAAGATTTCCAGCACAAAAACATTGTGTGATTAGCATGTCAAGATCATTGTCTTTGATAACATGGTGTGTTCGGGTGGCCGGTAGGTGCTGTGGCTAATCAAAACTTTATCTAAAAACATAACAATTATGGTGTTTGTAGTCGTGGAAATAATTACAAATGCCGAATTATGATATAGGTAATAATTTCAGCTGAATAATGTGCTCTGCCGCAAGTGACAAATTTAAGCAATAAATTAAACTGTAAGCTATAAATTTGTAAACAGTAAAGACCTTTCCACACTGAACGCGAAAAAGCATAACGAATATCGGATTATATTGGAATAAAACAATAGATTTCTATGGATGCTTTCACATAGGCTGCGAACATTCGCACAACGAAAACCAGGCTGAGGAATCCTTTCAGTTTCGCAAAGTGAAATCACAGGCCGTCCAATAAGATTTGAGCTAGGATCACATGACCAGAGCAGCTGCTGTGACACAAAAGGTTGAGAGTGGTGGCACCGTTTCGAAAACCAGTGGAAACAAACACAGAAGAAGAGAAACTCCCGGATAAGAGAAATGAGTGGATGCTGAGTTCTTGTTATCATCGGTTATTTGAGAACAGATATATTCTCACATGTCCTTTATACAGAATAACATTTCTATTAATTGTCCACTGAATTACAGTATGTAATTACAGTAGAGCACCATCTGTTTTCTTCCACGTTCACTCTTTTTCTACACATAAAATATATGAAAGCAAATAGACATGATTATGACGTTATATTTTCTGTATGTGTTTTGTATGCTACTCATGGTACTTTTTCATAGCAGTAAAGGATGTTTATGACAAATACTAGCAGTGTAGCATTGTTAAACATACAGAGAGTGCATGTTTCTGCTAATTAATCAAAATCAACTATAGATTACAATTGGAAGTTATTACAAGCACTCAGTGATGGTTTAAAGTGGGTAAGCAAATGGTCGGTGCCACCTAGCATGCAGGTGTGAATTAGCAGAAGGCTGCGTTCAGTGTGAAAGCCCCGATCATCGGCGATTTGCCTCGCTTTTTCGCATCAAACTCAGTGTGGAAAGGCCTTTAGGTGGTGATTTTTCAGTAACACTTTATTTAAAGCCTTTATGTATAATGCATTATAAAAGTGCATTAATTATGCCTTGTAATGCACCTTATGATGCGCTGTACAATCTCGCGAATAACTGTAACCACAGTTACTAAATTATAACACTTATCAATTCATTGTTATATTTATGACAAAATACAATGTATTACATTGCACGACATGCATAATTAAAATACATTATAGCCTTAAATAACCTTATTAAAAACCTTCTTCAATAAATAACCTACTTTAAGATTCAGAATAAATGGCAACATACGTCAGACCTACGAGGAACACACTATATTACTGTTTATCTACATCAACAACGACTGTCAAGTCATTATAAGTGAGTGAGCAGTCTCTCTCTCTCTTTCTCTCCCCCCTGCTGAAGAGTAAACAGAGACTCCTGCTGTTAAACAGTAGCTGTGCCGTGTAGCTCTGCAAGTGTCTCTTCACACCCTGGAGAGTGAACAGCAACATAAAGCTTTCCCTGGGGAGGTGTGAGATCTCTCGCCGGTCTCAGAAGCGCTCGTCCTCCCTGGTGTCGACCCGCAGCTGGAGGAAGGTGTTACTTTAATGAGGTGCTAATACTCAGGCCCCCGAGGCTGCTGGACTTTATTTTCATGGGGCAAGTCACCCGGCGGTCATCCGGCTAAGTACACAACCATTAGCTTGATTGGTGTCAAACTTAAAAATTCTGAAATGTTAAGCTAACATTTTTATCTTCTTTTTCTTGTACGATGTATTATACATTAGAAGCATTCATTAACTACAACTAAAATTTAAACTATAATTAAATTCTTAAAAGGAAGTCTTATTTGTAAGTTTGACTTTTTCTCTTTAAAACATTAATATTTTGGTCTGCCAAATAAGGGACGTGGTCAAAAATGATTTGACCTTTTTTTTTTTTGACATGCCAAATTACTTTGTAGTATTTAAAGTGTAAAGTTATTACTTATTAGGTGGATTGATGTAATCTCCGTGAAAATCTCTACAACTAACAAAGCACGATTTCCTCTCCACAATCCCTTTCTTTGACGTACACCATTGTTGTATTATTATCAGCATTGCCCGAACCAGTAATAAAGTTAAGATGCTTAACCAATCCCATATTAGCTTTGGCTTTTTTTTCTATGGATCCTAATTAGTACAAATTGTTGCTGCGCGAAGTCACCGCAGAAGCCGCCAAAGACTTCCTAATCTCCCTCGGAGTGAGAACCTGTCAAGCAATTAGCTGAATTACCCCCAGAGCTACAAGTTTAAAACAAAAGCGGTTGTTGCTGCAGGGTGGAGAGTAGCAGTTGTACGTAGATCTGCATGACAGTTCGGCCCACATTAGCACAGCAAAAAGGTCCGTTACTGCCATTGTTGGCTCATGCTGTGAGAGGAGCCTTTGTGCGGCCCATCTGAAGAGCATTGTGGGGCGGTTGGCACCTCGGCTCAATATTCCTCAGCATTGCTGCATCACAAAGAGAGGTGTGTGTTCTACCTTAGGGGGCTGAAGAATTTATCACATTTAAAGAGCTTGTTTCCTAACAATGGCACTCCTCGCAACATCAACGCGACTCCTTGAAAGTCAGACCGAGAGTAGATTCAAAGGCCTTAATATGTAGGGAATCACTAACAAGGCTTTACAAAAGAACTAAGGTCATGACTGGTGTTAGCTGATAACAGTATGGACAACAGAATAAAATATATATGAAGCCAGTTTGAATTCTAGAACTTTGTACATATCGACCATCACTACTTCAAAGAATTTGGACTTCCTGCTCTCCATCAGCCACTGTGCATTGAAGTACTGGCATGTAGGAAATAATCCCGCTAACACACTTTCAACAAAATACTTACAGAATAAAGTATCAAAGAGTTCTCCAATGAAACAAAGCGTGGTATTTTGACTACATCCCAAGCACACTCACTTCCACGGCAGAGTTCAGATGCCCCTAGTGACAGGTCATGGATGTACAATACCACTGATTACAGCTGACACATCTGATCAAAGACAGCATGACCCAGTGAAAACAGGCCAGGAATCTAAAACCACAGATGGGTACAGAAAGCCCCTATGACACACATCCCAGCTGTAACAAAATCAAGCCTGAATCCCAATATTGCCACAAAGAGTGAATGAGCCATTGCTAAACATGAGGGCGCTGATGAGAGGAAGAGCCTTTAAAGAATGTGTTGTTTTACTGCTGGAAAATTAAGATTCCATATTCCATAGTGTGTGTGTGTGTGTGTGTTAATGCTAAATATTTTATGCATGAAACTATTTTTTATGAAAGAAAATAATTTTTCAGAAATACAGCTGAAATAACAAAATATAAATAGTAGGTAAAACATACCATTAATAACTTTAAACGTTTCTAAAAATAAGAAATGTTGCCAACCATTTCTTGCTTGAGTTCAATTTTGAGTTGAAATATGACTTAATAATTAAATTAAAAAATAACTTACCTAAACATGAATAAATAAAACTTACTAATAAAATAAAAACACTTACTAGTAATAAAAAAATACTGATAAAAGTATGCATATATGTGTGTATATACATATATAATTACAAATAATTAATAAAAGCTAAATCAAAATACAGATAAATACCTTAAAAGTGTATAAATGTGAAATTAACACACACACGCACACGCACACACACACATGCACACATACACACAAACTAATACAACAACAAAAATAACAACATTAAAATAACTATTTTTATATCATTTGAAAACACTGGAACGTTTTAACATAATAATATTACATCCTAAATGAAATATACATTTATTTTATCTTTTTTATTTATACAAATAATTTAACAATTATTTACCTAAAATTATTGTACATTGTCTTCTCTTACGTGTTTGTGTGTGTGTGTTTGTGTGTATATGTATATATATATATATATATATATATATATATATATATGTATACTGTATATATAACTTGAATAGTAAACAATGCTGCTGCTTGCGTGTGTGTTTCATGTCATATACTGTATGTTGTTGTCTGGTGTATTTTAGCGCAGCTGATATTCTCCAGTCAGCTTTAAGGAGCACAGTTATCCATTATATAAACTTAACTAATAAGACTATTGTATTATTTTCCTTCTGGAAAGCACGCTCCTGCAAAAGTGCTGCTAAATTCGCACCTAGCATGCTAAGTCACCAGTTGCGATCGACGATTCGCAGAGATGCTGTTGCACTCTTGGTTCAGTGTCAAATAAGGCTCAATAATCAATAAAAGCGCTGATCATCCCTAATGAGAGATCAATTGCATTAGCTTCCCAGTCAAGGGCTTCCACTGAACCAGAGACAAACACAATCTTTGTATATGCTGTCACAATGAAGGTTATCTCTGTGGGCAATGGCAGCCCAGGTGACAGCTATTTCCCATGATGCTGCAGAAGCAGTCAAGCTGTCCATCTATCTGTCAGCTGACCGCTGGTTCCCATGGTTCCCTCCGCTGCCACTCACCAGCGCTGAAAGCCTCTATTATCTGGCGGAGCTGGGAAGGAGCTGCTCGGGCTTTGATAAGCTATCACCGGTCCCAGGTGAGAGCCGACTAACAGCACATCAGGACAAAACAACGCATGGCAATGAAATAGGCCGTCTTTATCAGCCAGCGGCGCTCTGAGCCACTCTGGGTTCATCTCGCAGGTGCTCTTAACACATTTATATATGCGGATAATCTGAAGAGATCATTTATTGGAAATGCAAAAAAAAAAAAAAATCTCTTTGGGGTTTTTCAAATCTCATCTCAGATTATTTAGACACATGTTTGGTTTACGTTTCAGTGTTTGCTTTTAAACAGGCCCAGCATTTACCCAATTCAACAACAACAAATGATTCATTTAATAATAATAAAAAAAAACCTGTATATATATATATATATATATATATATATATATATATATATATATATATATATATATTCTGAGACCACTTGTGAAAATAATTATATTTCGCAAAAACATGGATTATAGAATGTTTGCTTTTTGTCATTTTCCTTAAGATTTTATGTACATGTTATTTATTAAATGTTTCTGAATCTTAAAGTATTATGTATACTTAATGTATACATATACTGACAGAATGTTTTATTCTTACTTTTTATGAACAAATTAATATTTTATTCAGCATAATATTATATTAGATGTTTCTGAATCTAAACGTGTTATACATATATGAATACAAAAATATTATATTTTATTTTGTAAAGGAATTTAAAAAAAAGTTCAGCATAGTATTTATTACAATAAATGTTTGTGAATCTATAGAGAGAGATTTATATATGTATATATATTCTACATGTGTCAATATAAATTGAGTTTTATTTTATTTTGTAAAAATAATACCTTGTCATTTATTATCAAATGTGAAAGTAAAGACATTTATAATGTTACAAAGGATTTTTGTTTCATTTTTTCATTTTATTATTATTATTATTATAATTATTATTATTCTTTTTTTTTACTTTCTGCTCCTCAAAGAATCCTGAAAAAAAATTGCACGTAAAAGCAAATTATATATATATACATGGCAGCAAAATTATTGTTTTCAACTGTTAATAATCAGAGATGTTTCTTGAGCAGCAAATCAGCATATTAGAATGATTTCTGAAGATCATGTGACAACGAAGACTGGATAATATATAATACTGGATATAATAATAAAGTAATACTGGAGTATTCACACACAGATACACACACACATGCATTCAGAGGACATTTCAGCGTCTATCTGAACTTCACATATGAA
Source organism: Carassius carassius (assembly GCF_963082965.1). Taxonomy (NCBI): domain Eukaryota; kingdom Metazoa; phylum Chordata; class Actinopteri; order Cypriniformes; family Cyprinidae; genus Carassius; species Carassius carassius. The sequence goes on from NC_081770.1 coordinate 30,924,766, forward strand.
AATCTTATTACGAATGAGATCGACAGAGTAGCTATATAATGATTCCTCTAACCCTGTGCTGCTTCATCCCGGTGAAAATCTGACAGAGTGACTGACTGTCATTCACTTTCACGTGGCTGCCAGAAAGAAGAAGAAGAAGATGAAAAAAAAACATTTTATTTGATTTTAAGTAGTTGTATTCACGGCCCTCAATCCCATAAAATCAGCGTAACTACCAGCACCTTGTGTACAAACATCTCCCTGCAGAGCATCAGCCGGGAGAAAAACATGACACCTAACAGCGTTAGCAGACCGCCGAGGCGAGTTTACTTCATTCAGCCCGCGACATCAGGTTTTTATGTCAAACCAAGCACTGCTTTTCTGACACACTAATAAATTGAAGGTTGGCTGAGTACACCGTTTCATTACCTGAGCTGCCCAGGAGCATCTCGACGCAGCAAAAATGTCAGATTGTCTCAGTTCCGCCGAGATTTCGAATTATTGTCATCCTGGTTTTCTAATTAATTTCAACAGCTTCGGTATTGTAACTGTTTCTGATCATTATAGAGCTGATTGCGCTCGGAAACTCTTGGATGCAGCCATCCAGAACCGCGGGAAAAAACGCCCGCGCTCTCGAGGAAACGGATACACATTAAACAATCTTTTGAACGAGTCACGCGCGGGAAACGAGGACAAAGCGCGAAATAATGCGCTTCCCGCGCGCAAATCACAAAAGAAAAAGGCGTCGAATAATTGATTTCATTTCTCTGTTTTTCTCCAGTGTGAAATTTCCTTTGGATATCATCTAATCTCATATCTTCGCCACAGTCTGAATTACACTTTTTCCACTCTGGTAAGGCGGTGAACGGTTGTTTGTTCTGCTAATTAACTTTATTACCCTGATAGCTCCCTACAGCCTTTGACGAAAACAATTACCATTCTTTATTTTTTTTCTCTCCTCGCTGGCAGAAAGACTATTAATTAGAAACGGGCCCTGGTCTCTGCCATGTTCCCAAGCCCTCAAGCAGGATAGCATTACATTGTCAGTAGTAATTTAGCTCTCATCTGTCTCTGCTAATTATTGTCACATTCATCAAATTCATCAAGGAAAGTGCTCTCAGAAGGATTGCATATTTGCAGTTAATATAGCATAAACTGGTATTACCCATCACCACATTTGTGATGATGAGAGGGACACAACTTATTCAGCCCTAATTAGAGCAAGCTGGGTAATTAATTATACATTCCGCCTTATTACTTCCAGAGTCCCAGATATTGTTTGTGGAAAAACTAGAGAGGGAGAGAGAGGAGATAGAAGGAGAAGCCAAGAGGCACAATGAGGGGGGGGGGGGGGTCGGGATTGGGGAGGTGATGTGTTTTGTCAGGTGTGCCTTGGCGTAATTCCCACCTGACAAACGTCCGAAAATCAGGGGGAAATTGCAACTTGTCAGCCGTCGAATAACCTGCGTAATAACTGATTAATGAGCCGCACCTGTGACAGGTGTGCTTCGGGAGACGTGCCACGGCGAAAACAACTCGCAAACATTCCCAAAAAGATGCGTTGCTTGAAATTAATGCTTCATCGGATTTTGTATTTCAAAAATCAAATGTTCACTGGAGTAAAAAGTGTGACAACTAGCCCCAGTGTCATACGAAACAGAACTACAGTAAGCGTGCATCAGAATGACACGCAACAACCATTCCAGTCCATTTGCTTGTTACCAAACATATTTTACGTGACAAGCTCTTGTAACTGAGTGTCTCCTATGGTTTGGTGACACAGATCTGTGTGTGTGTGTGTGTGTGTGTGTGTGTGGAAGATCCACTGCCAAACCCCTGCGGGCCCTACAGGGACCTAGCATTGTCCTTCTTCCAAATCCCATCTGCACCTTTCCTGCGAGCGCTTCTCACCATGCTACAATTACACATGACACATTTAATCACATCACACAGTGTCGTCCTGGGACTGTCTCTCATGGATCTGTGTTTACTCTTGAGGTCAAACCTGACCTGCTGACGGCTACTCTATCTGTCCTGAAAGGATGGAGGCTCTTTATCACGGCTTTCAGGGATGGTAACGGCACTGATAGAGGTATTAACCATCCCGATATCAGATAACCAGATGAGGAAATACTGTATATAATACACTATACATTGTCCTCACAAATGATAATGGATATGTAGGCTATAGGGCAAACGACACAGGTCTCTTCTGATTTATCAATTCAAGAAATTAAAAATGAATATTGCCATCAGAAGCTGCAAAATGGCTGTAATTGTTGAAATAACATAAACCCTGGCAAATTATTAAATGTAATCACAAAACTATTAAATTATGTCCATATTAGCAACAATAAATAATTTTAGGTTGAGGGCCAGATCGGAGAAAATGTCCCCTTGTGCGGGCCGTACTAGCTTTTGTGAAACCCTAGTTTGGAATGTATCACAGTTCACAGTTACATTAATATTAACCACAAACTACAATATAATTCACAAAAAACCTAAGAAAACTTTTTTCAAAGATGCTGCTAGGTTATTTTAGGGGTGTGCAATAAAATGTCTTTGCTTTTTTTTTAATTTAAGTGCGTTTTTGAGATTGCGCCTTGGTTGGTTTATAGCCTGGTCATACCAAACTCTGCTACTTCGCTTTGCTTCGTAGACAGAGTCTGGAAGGGCATAACTGACAAGCGTTTTCTTTCTCGTGGGGAGGTGCTTTTCTGAAGTTTAAAATCATTGGTTACCCGTAAGCCAATCCCATAATGTTTGGTTATGACGTGTGTTATTCGCTGGCTCGAACTTCCACTGTAAACACAGGAATGCTGCGAAAACTAAACCATCGAGCAAAATAGCGGAGTGAACATGGAAGTACACAATCACAATTATCACCTTGCCAGACTTTGGCCTCCCCAGTTTCTCGCTAACGATCGTAACAGTTGATCAATTTTAAACTTTTCTCGGGACTCGAGAGTAGGGCCACAACTTCACCTCCATTCAAAATGTGGAACAAACACTCTTCTTGTTCGGGCTTCAGTTGGCAAATGCCGGGAATATTCTCCAAAACAGAGCGAATAGCATTCCGTGTCTCTGTGTCCGTTTTCGATTTCACTAACCTAAACTACAATCCTAAATTCAGCGCTAAGTGTATATGTCACGGCTCTCAGCCCGCCCTATGTTCATTGATTGGCCGGCTGTTTTGGAGCCAGAGGAAAACTGGGAGATAGTTTGCTATCTCAGACTGAGTACAGAAGCGAACTGAAATTGAGCGGAAGTACGAAGTCTGATGTAGTCAGGCTAGTTGGTTTAATCCTTAATGAGTAATCCATTGACTCATTCATTCAAAACGGCTGATTTCTTTAGAAACAAAGCTAGTGATTGTTTTTATGAATGGGCCACTAAATCATTGACTCAAATGATTTGTTCAAAAAACATAGATTCATTCAGTAACAAAATACACAGTTCGGCTCGGAGACACACAATTACCCAGCTTTGTTAAAAAATGTTACTTGCCAAAACAGAGATAAACAGACAGCACTGTGACTAATATAACACACTTAATGCTAGCATTTTGTTTGTTGAGCTGTTGTATAAAGTCAAGTAATTTGTGATCACGCTGACATTTGGGAAAGTATCACTCTTATAGTAGGCTACTTAAATCATGACATAAATATTAAAAACATAATATCTTACAGGGCATTTTTACCCCTTATCTTGAATTATATTGTATTCTGATAGCCTTCATCTGCCACAGAAAAATCTCATAATGTGTTTTTGTTTGTTTTTTGCAAAGTTACAAGACGTCAGCTCGCACATCATTAAAACAGCAGTTAGGACATAAGTACACGATAAATATCGCACACTGCTCGCTCATTTACTTTCTCCTTGCTAAGCTGTCATCGCAGTGTCGTTAATTATTGCACACATTTACCACAGTCTCGACTTGTGATTAAAGTCCAGCGGTTTTCAATTCAAGTCTTCGCGCCCACTTGCTCTGCACATTTTCCGATACTATATTCTATTCTACATCTATTCTCTTTTGTACTTCTGGGCTAAATTCTATTCTATTATGTTCTATTTTGTTGTGTTTCATTTTAGAACACTTTGCATTATTTGATTCTGTTGTGATCTATTGCATTCTTCAGTGTATTATTTGATTTAATCTCAGTTTCATTCTGTCGTGTTGTGCCTTATTTTAGGTCCCTGGATTCTATGCTATGCTTTATTTTCCCCTGGGCATTATTCTCTTCTGCTGTGTTTTTATGCTATTCTGTTCTGCTGTTTATTTTATTCTATACTGCTAATTTCTATTCTATTGTGTTGTAATTTGCTGTGCTTTGTTCTATTATGCTATGCATTGTTTTATATCTTTCAAATGTGCATTGAAATGTTCTTTATTGATCTATTGCGTTCTTTATTGTATTACTCTATTCAGTTTCACTCTAGTCTCTTACATTCTATTTTACGCTGTTGTGCTGTAACTGGGATTTATTTGAGATACATCCTAGTAACACGGTTTCTGATAAACCTGTGGAAAATTAATAGCTGAGAGATCACATGTTGAAAGGAGAAAGAACATCCCAGATTCAGAGGAGAAGAGACTTCCACATGCCATAAGACTGTCAGATTAAGCGAACATGTGCTAGTCGATCTCGCTACACACTGACCACCATCACCTCTGAGGCGAAACTATTAAATCCAACATTCCCCCCTGTAAGTGTTTATCTGAGGAGGGAGACTTACACGTCCTCCCGAGCAGATATTGAAAATGATTGGACAATGGCGGAATACCAGACGGGCGTAGCACAAGGCCGACCCCAGCAAATAGGAAGAAAAAATCTTAATCTGCAACACAATGGCGCGCTCTTGAAACCCTATCATTTTCACTTCCTGTGAGTCGGCTGTCTGACTGTGAATGAAGTCAAAGGAGTGGATAGTGTCGAAAATTGGATCACAGCTAACATTCGTTCATTTTTATCAGCAGCTGCCAAAGGTCATCTGGCATAATAGCTGATGAAATTAAACCCCACGGATTTCATTTGCAATTTTCAATTTAGCGAGGCCTCCGAACCCTACGGCGATAAGGGTTTCCACCTATCGTGGCCTGTCACAAACATCAAGGATCGTTGTGAACTCACAGGAAAAAAAGGAAGGAGCGCATCAGCGAGGAAGATAAGACCGGGAGGAAGACGAGAATCGTATGGAAAAGTTGGGGGGCTCCCTGCGTGGTTAAGTTCAGAAAATGCCATTTGTGACAAGCAATCATGGAGACCCACAGACCGACAAATAAACGATTCTTCCAGTCATCTTACATCTTGTTTAGGGGCAATCCCATTGCTTTCTTAGGGTACAAGACGACCAAGCGAACGGGAGCAAAGATGGTCCATTAGCTCAAGGTATATTTGTTGTGACATCATAAAAGCCTAAATACATTTGTTAGACTGTAAATAATAGCTCCTGTTGGATTTCCCACAATTCTTTCTGCCTCAGAAATTCACCATTTAATCGCCATTGCATGCCCGTTCTTAATATGCCATATCCTGGTTCGATAGATTATCGAGAATTATTATCCCATTCAGGAAGCTTTGGAAGGCAATCAAAAAAAAAAAAAAGGAAAAAAAAAACGGCTCCATCATATTCAATTTAGTGCTGGTTAGGAACAGCTGACAGTCATAGAAATAAGGCAGCGATCCGACAGGAGGTTCGGATGAATGGGAAGAGGCTCTCGAAGACACTTGACAAGCCCTCCTGTGCCAGAGAAGGAATGGAAATCACAGTGAACATCTGTGACTAATACCATCTTGTAAGTGCTAGACCCCAAAGAAAATGTAGAGTGCTTCAGAACAATTCGCCGAGAGCTGAGAGGAGGATGCAGGGGAAAAAAGGAGATTTTCCTCAAAAGCTAAATGACGGACTGTGTCTTAATGTGTGCAATAATAGGCCTGATTGAGGCCTACTTGGAATTTAACGGCAAATAAATTGCGTGGTGCCTCAGAGTCGGCAGCAAAGCAAATGAAGGACAGTCACCATTTGGTGACGGATGACAACACGAGCATGTTATTCCCGACGCATCAAAGAGGAACAAGTCCTAATATATATTTACTTAGGCTCATACAATGCTGAATGTACTTAGTGATGTTTTAGACGACGCAAGGCCATTAATGCGATACTCAACGGCTTCATTATTCATGAAATAAAGACCATCGGAAGACGCTCGCGTATAAAGATATCAAGGCCTCGGAGTGGAGAAGAGAGGTCTGGGTAAAGATCATGCAAATGCATTTGTTTCTGATGCCTGGTTGAGTAAAAGACTACACCGTGTGCAAGGTGTGTGAGTGCGTGCGTATCCTCTGAGAATGTCTCGTCTTCCACAGCCGGGAACAATGCAGATGGATGCAGCGGGACTCTGGGATGCATGACAAGTGTCTTCATCCTGCATTAATTGCTCAAATTGAAGCAGTGCCACATCTCTCCAAACTAGACGTTGCTGTGAGTTCCCTTTGATATGATAATGGCATGCTTCTTAGCGAAGGGAAATGCAAATTGCAGGCGGTAATTTGGTGGCATGCACCTGCCGACACGGCACTCTCTCTCTCCCTCTCGCCACGGCAGCGGCTTCATCCACGCACACAAAAGCGGCCCACTGGTGAAATTACACTCGCATGGCCCACGTTGCCGACAGATGCTCCCCTCTGTAGCCATTGTGTGGCTGCTCTGATAGAAGCTGACAGTAGAGCACACATAGATTTAGCGACATGCTAATAATCAGTCAACATTTTGCCTGGATAATTCTTGCATGTAAATGCTTCCCCAAATGAGGCACAATAACATTTAAGTTCAGCCGTCAAATCAAAAAGCAGATTGCGAACAATAAAGGCATCAGTGTTTTACGCACTTGTGTTGCCATTTTCAAATTTGGCTTTTCGAGCAAGAAAAATGGGCGCAGGGTTCAGCCGTGATCAGTCCAGACAACATTTAACTTTAATTCATTAATGTCATCATGAAACGTCATTCACAACCCATTTTACCTTCGTAGTTTGTCTTATTTGGGTCAGTGATGTAAAACAGTGTTCATTATGAAGGAAAAAATATTTAAAAAATCCACTGTAAAAGGTTTTCGAAATATACTAATTATGTTGATTTATAGTGTTGAACAGATTCAGTTTAATGACTCTAAAAAAGTATAACCATAAAGTAATAACATTTTACTCTTTGAAAACATGAATTCAAATATATTTTAATACAGTTTAATAAAGTACAAATATACTTTTACAAATATTATGGATTATTAATTCATAAATATCATAATTCTTTTTAATTTGCACCACGTTATATCTTGCATTTTCTAAGTTAAATTAACTGATATTTTAAAAGTCTTACTGAGTTAACACACAGTTTTGAGGGTCTGCAGGATTCCTCCATAAAATTGCTTACTCTTTTATGTTTATGTTTTTTACAAGTTGGTCACACCACATGAATGTGATTTGGTATAGGAAGGGTTGCCAGGTCTACAAAACAAAACCAGCACAATTGTTAGGGTTAGGTTTAGGGTTACTTGCATGTAATTATGCATAAGTTTATGATTTATTAGTAAGTACATGTAGCATAAGTAACAAGGACACCTTGGTGCAACCTATTTTGTCATTCTTTAAAGTACACTTATTTTAATGTGTTGACTTACATAGTAAAGCATGCGTATTTGATTATAATTTTAAATGTAGTGTTATTTGATATTACATTTAAAGTTAATTCAATTTCAATGCAACTTCATTATTACCCATATGCAATTATTACAAATGCATTTAAATTATGAATAGAAATGGCATATATGCAAGTTTACAACTACAATGTGTGTCTGAAAACATTACAATCAGTTTGCGCTTAAGTTGACTCTTTTCCAGTACAATGGGATTCATACTCGCATTTCTGGTTATACAACACAGTTTATCTTTCTTGACAAAATATGTACATTTTTAGTGCTCCAAACAGGACTGACACCATATTTGTGTGTGAACGCAGTCGTGAACTTTCCACAGTTCCTCCAGCAATATGTCAGTCTACATGCAGCACAGTCTCATTTGACCCGGTGTAACTCAAGCCTGCGAGTCGAGTCAGCTTGATGAAGACAGACTTTTGTGCTCTGATATCAATGCAGTGGTAACTCTCCTCCCCTTTGGTGGAAGATATCACGAGGAGACGCCGTAAAAGGTTCCTCTGTCTGCCTCTGACTCACGGTCGTCCGGGTGCTGAACAAAAGCCCGGCTTCACCAGCGACCGGCGAAACCGCTCAAAACCTCAGTGGTCAGGAATGCTCTGGATCTGCCGAGCGATGGTTAGGAACGTGAAGGATGACGGGGCATTCGGGCCGATTGCTTGCTAACAACTCTTCTCAGCTTGAGGCTTCTGACATGTTTTCGCTTTTTTTTCGCCGTTGATGGCAGTGAGGTCAACTGAATTGGACGTGTTGATGGGAAGGAGACAAGTGGAACTTACTGGAAACAGTGAATCAGGGGATGTGCTCTAGTGCCAAATCACTGACCTTAGAAGCATACCCACATGACAGCATTACTCACGAGTCACAACTGAGCGGGAGATTCACTGCCACTGTTCTGTATGAGTGCCTTAAACTTTTGCCTACTATACTTTCACTTTTTCTGAAGAAATGTTAGTGGTGCTTGGATGGCTAAACTTGCCACCATGATATTTTTATTGTTGTTGTGAGTGGTTGAGAGGCTATTCTGGTTGGGTTGTGACTCAAATCCCGGTCTCGATGACATTTGATCTCCAGATATGACTTGTGTCAAGGGACCGAAAATAAATCGGGGCCTTAGGCAACAATGGCAGAGAAAGTGACAAAAATACATTTTTTTTTTTCAAATGTACAGTGCAAGCCAAAAATGGCCCTGTAGAAAATTAAACTCATGTATTGTGTTCATAATTCACTGTATAATTCACATAATTCATTGTATGCCTTCATAAAAGTGAAAATTGCATAATTAATGACAATCTTAATCATCAATAAAAAAAAAATTCTAGTTAATTTAATTGTTTTCTTTATTTTATTTTAATTAAAAAAAAAATCTGTTTTCATTTGTTTCATTTTTTATTTTATTTGCATTTTTCTTTTTCTTGTTCATACTTTATTTACTTTTTTTGTATAAATTAATAATGATTAATAAATAACATTTCATTTTTGGGCAATATAATATTTTAAGAAATAATAACCAAAATCATGCCAAACTATTTAATACATTTTTCTTTTCAAGAATTTCTTACAATTAATGTTTTATTATTATTATTATTTTTTTTTTTTTATCAAGACAGTTATCCCCTCTTTTTAAAATATTCCCCCGAAAATATCAAAATTAAATGAAAATAAAAAAAAAAAACTGATATATTTGCATATTCCAAAAAATTATTCAACATGTAGTCCAAACAATATTGACTCAAAGTTCTCTCTTTCTTTCATGAGTATAAAAATGAAGTGCGACAGCAAATAAACTGTTGTGTATTCACAATAATCTGAGTCATCTTCTCATCTTGAAACCACTTACAAACTGCAGGGTTATTCTAAACAGTTTAACCTTTTGTGGGTCACTGATTGGATCACAGCTGTTGTCACAGACTATTAATAGTGGGCGGGATTAATGTGGGATTATGTCATCATGAGTCTGGTCTCAGGAATGACTTGAGCTCAAATTGCTTCACCGCCACAAAACTAACAATGTCTGCCAGTGAGAACTCAAACTCAAACAGGACCCTCTATGAATATTAATGAGGGCTGAACTGTGTCATAGGTCACAGCAGTGTTTCAGATAATTATCTGAGCTGCTGCATACTGCCCTCTACGGCCTCATTAGAGAAATGTTTGTCTCACAAGCAGGCCACATCAACAAACAGGCCTCTGTGTTCAGCCAAGTATCATACTTCTCTGTCACTATGACCACCAGAGCCCAATGTATATTGTCTAAAATACATCCTGACTGAAGAAACAACTGAGTGGGACGTGTCCCAAAGAAATGACTATGAAAGACTTTCATGACTGTTGACAAAAGTAACTTAAGAGTCGAAAACTGACAGCAAATACAGATGACTAAAGAGATTATTGTGCAATCAGATGCTCTCTTGATTGAGAATATTCCTAGTAACACCTGACCAGCAAATCCTAATTTACCCTGCTGTCTGTTTCTTGCCCAAACGTCCTGTGTCAACAGGAAATACGTCAACACAGAAAGATAACTGCACTCATCAAATGACTTTATGGGGTTTTAGACTGGTCTTACTAGTAAAATGCTTATAGAAGTTTTGGCTACAATTTCATCATTTACAATTTTTGAGCAATCCTGCAGTTCATGTAAGATTAACTTTATTATTTCCAATTTTTTTTTTCTTTGTGGGTAATTTTTTTACAAAAATTAGAGATGGAAAAAAAAAAATTCAAATTTAGAGTTGGAAGTATCTGATTTTTATTGTTCAAGGTATTAGCATGGATATTAACTCTCTGGCCGATATGGATATTTTTTTCATTTATTTATTTTATTTCAGCTTTAGTAATTTTAGTCCTTCAACTTAAATGAAAATGAGAAATGTTGCGTTGGCAAAAACTGAAATAAAATAAAGCTAAGCATTTTAAAGTCAAGGGTATTTTTAAGTATACTTGTAGTTTTAGTTAACAATAACGACACTGTCAACTAGAAACAATATTACATTTATCAGCCAAAACAGATATAACTACCAATATTTTGTCCATCACTTTTTAATATGTCCCCTATAACCGGTGAAAGAAATAAAGAGGAAGAAATGAACTTTAAGAAGGCTGCAAATGTGAAACACACGTAAGTTTGTACTGTAACACAGTGCCGCCATACAAACATCTGCACATCGGTGATGACACCTACAGTAAAAGCACCTGTCATAATTCCCAGCCACAAGCCTGAAGGATAATTATTAACACCTACATGGCTGTTATTCCCAACATCTTATGAGAAAATGGGAGGTTCTTGCATGAGCTATCTTTAAAACGAACGAAAATAACAGATTTGCAACAACAACAGGTTTAGTTTACAGCCCATTGAACAGTAACCGAGACAATAACACAAGGCCTTATCCACGCAAAACCCCCAACACCCCTACCCAAATTTATATTTCAATTGAATGCGTAAACATATGACAAATTTCAGAGCTGGTGAACCTAGCAACAAAGACCGTTATAAAGGCAGCCGCGGTTTGACGTTAAACGAAGTCATGATGAGACTCCGACTTAATGGGCTGAGGGAAGTGAGTTGGTCGCAGACTATCAAGGCTGGCATGGCGCCCGTCTCCTGCCCACATATGCGAGAGGGTCATTCCTGTCCCACTAGTCTGAATGAAAGGACTCCTTTCACTTGACTGCAATGGCTGGCATGCTGCCCCTTTCAGAGCCTGAGCTGACAGTCACTTTGGACCAAACAAATTGGTACATTCTCAGAATAATAATTAGTGCAGCCATGAACATACTATTGTTTCCACTGCATAATGAAGTAACTGCCTTCTGAGCACGTGACGACTGGCTGTTGCCTTTGTGTAACTGAAAAAAAATAGATTGGATTGGGGGCAGACGGTTAGAAAAACACAAATTCAGTTATAATAACAAGTTGGAAGGAAGGTTTATTTTTATTGTGTTCGAAGTACAATTATGTCGCAACACACAAATAAGTGTGACTGTGAAAAAAATTGCAATATTGCAGCTTTTATGCTGTAGTTCTGTTAAAAATGTCAACTTTGTTAATATCAATTTTTAAGAGGAAGGTGTGACGAGTGGGGCGGGGCCGAGGGACATGGGAGCGAGGCCGGGGGAGTGATTGGAGATGAACTACACCTGTTCGTCCCACCGGTCTCGAGGCCCATGGAGGAGATGGAAGGATATAAAACTGGAGCGACGACAATGAAGGACGAGAGAGGACCAGGCCTGGGCTTTTAGTTGTGTTTTGGGTTTTATTTGCGCGCACCAGTCGTCCGTGAGGGGCTGGTGCGCTGTTTTTGTGTTTATTTTGTTATTAAAATGTTTTTGATTGTCCGCCGGTTCCCGCCTCCTTCTTCCGGATGAATATGAAGGTTGATATCGTTACAGTGGTGCCGAAGCCCGGCAGAAGGAGGGACGCGCTGCTGAAGATCCCTCGCCGCTGTGGTGAATCCGCGGTGCCAACGAGCTGGCGAGGAGTGTGCCGCCATGGACGCTCGAGGCGGTGGGCTGGAGCGAGTTGCCGGGGACGGGCGAGCTCGCTACCGGCCGCCCACGATGTGGAGAGACGGCTGCCGTCCGTGAGGGAGCGGAGGAGTCGGCGCCGTTCGCCAGGTGGCCGGAGCCTGCTGCCATCCGCCGGAACGGGGAGGAGCAGGGAACGGGGGACTCCTGCCGGCTGCCCAAAACCGGAGGAGCCGTCGCCGTCCACCGGGCGGCGGAGGAGTGTCGTGCCGTCCGCCGAGGGCCGTCCAGTGCCACCGCCAGGCACTGCGGAGGAGATCACCCAGCTGGTGGAGGGCCGAGCAGCGGTGCGTCTGGGAACCGGAATTTTTTTTTTTTTTCCTCTCTCCCCTCTCTCGTCTCTGTCGCTCCTCCTTCCATCTCCTTTTCTCTCGCCTCGCCTGTCCTACCCCCAGGTTCCCGCAGGTCCCCGGGAGCGGCCCCCCCGGAGGAAGGGGGGGGGGGGAGTAGAGCGCAGTCTCGGGAGTACCCCCCGGCCTGCGAGGGGCGATGGGGGTATGTGACGAGTGGGGCGGGGCCGAGGGACATGGGAGCGAGGCCGGGGGAGTGATTGGAGATGAACTACACCTGTTCGTCCCACCGGTCTCGAGGCCCATGGAGGAGATGGAAGGATATAAAACTGGAGCGACGACAATGAAGGACGAGAGAGGACCAGGCCTGGGCTTTTAGTTGTGTTTTGGGTTTTATTTGCGCACACCAGTCGTCCGTGAGGGGCTGGTGCGCTGTTTTTGTGTTTATTTTGTTATTAAAATGTTTTTGATTGTCCGCCGGTTCCCGCCTCCTTCTTCCGGATGAATATGAAGGTTGATATCGTTACAGAAGGATATGACCTAAAGGCTGTATATCCAATCAAGTGGCATTTTAGTACTGTCACAAGACAGTGTGGTGTGTGATCAGGCAGAACAACGAAGACGAGAAAGAAAACGATAAACAGTATTTAATAATCCACATAGAGGTAATATCCAGACAGGTCAGGAACACACACGAGGTTACATTCACAATAACCGACAAACTAGAACACAATCGACAGGAACTGATAGGGTAGATAACGAGGGGCAGACAGGTGAGCACAATGAGGTGATTAATAATGAGAACAGGAACAACCAAATATGGACACGCAGGGAGAAACCATAGTCAGTCCACAGGGGTGTGACAGATACAAAATCATCTTTCACTAGCAGGAGCTCGTCAAATGAGGTAAGGGATGGAGGGGGACTTAGGAGGACAAAAGAGTGGATGTGGGATGGTGACAGGGGAAGGCCAAGGGCTGGCAGGCAGACCAGACAGGAGGAAATTCTGGCGGAGAATGGACTTCCAGGAGGAGGACGACTAACAGAGTCCAGGGTGGTGATGGAGAAAGGAGCCAGGGAGATGGACAGGAGGGAACTGGAGCAGGAGGAGGAACCAGGTGGGACCCAGGCCACAGCCATGACAGCAGCCCATGGTGGCGCCAATGGAGGGAGAAGCCATGGTGGAGGAAGGGATGACAACTCCAGGGGTGGCAGAGCAGGTGGTGGAGGAGCCTGGGGCAGAGCTGGAGAGCCGATGAGCCAAGGCGACACAGAGGATCCAGATGTCGCCGGCAACCAAGGCGGAGGTGGAGATCTGTAGGCCATGGTGGAGCCGGAGCAACAGAGGACTGAGGTAGAGCTGGAGGAGCCTGACGGAGCCTGAGGGACGAGGCAGAGCCAGAGGAGTGGAGTCTTAGGCGGCGGATGGTCGATGACTGACCAAGGGGGAGCCGGAGGGACGATGGAGCCCAGTGGAGCTGGTGGACTGACGTGCCATGGAGGAGATGAGGGAGCTAGGAGCCATGGTGGAGCCACTTGGTCGCAGGTCCGAGGTGAAGTCTGGGCCATGGAGGCCGGAGGCGGGGTCGAGGGATCCTCAAGACTCGACGCCAATGGAGCTGGAGATCAGCAGACCAGCAGCAAACCCACGCCACAGATGGCATCCAGTGGAGAGGGTGTTAAGGAAGAAAACAGGTCAATGAGACAGGTCTCCACAGCTGTATTCACAGTCACTTGAGCTGTTGGCTCTCGCACCTGGTCAGACACTTGAAGCTCAAGCTCCAGGGCGATCGTCAGTTCTGTCGCTCCTGATGGTGATGGCTCAACAACCGTGGCAGGCTCTGGCTCTCCGTCTGCAGTGTGCTTGGGCAACTCTGCACCACGGGGTGGTCCTTGACTGGGCTCTGGGTCCTGAATGGGGCTGGTGTTGTTGGTGTTGACTTGCAGGACATCAACACCCACTTGATGATAGCGGCGATGCTATACAAGGAAGTTATATAGGGCAGATAACAAGGAGCAGACAGGTGAGCATAATGAGGTGATTAACTAAAGGTGCGTTCCATTCGACAGGGTCCCTACGCAGTGTTCACTGCTCCCTACTCCATCAGCACGGTATATCAGTTGAAGTGGACTTCACTGACAATAACTGCTCATTTGGAACGCCCTTAAAACGTCATCAAAGAATGTCAATGACGGGGTCGCGCAGATTATGATATAACATAAATATATAGGACTACATTCATATTTTAATTTTTATTTACAATCACATTTAAAATATGTACACCATACAATAAAAAAGAAAAAAACATTGAGTACTATATAATGAAAAACTTATGTTTATTATACACTTTAATTGACTATTGCTGCTATTTTTTGACTATTAACATAATTGAAGCCCTGCTGTAACTGTCATGCAAATATGAAAATAAACTTTTATTTGGTTAACTGTGTGTATATATATATGTGTTTTTAATAAATGGTCATATAATTGCATAGCGGTCTCGTGCGCCGCCTTCTCGCGCACAGCCGAAACACTGAGGTAAATAAAGTAAAATAAAGAAAAATGGCAGAGCCTCATCTGCTTCTAGTCGCTTTTACATTATCATACCTTTTTACAATCCGTAATGAATATGAACGAAGACAGCGAAGACGGCCATTCTGACTGGAGATGACGTGCTGCGTGCAATGACAGTCGGGGGATAATTGCTCTCCACTTCCTGTGAAGTGACGTATCGATGTTCCCTTATTCCCTGTGCCGTTCGCAGTGCCCTTCGAACTGAACATGTTCGCTCCCTTCGGATTGGAATCTCACTTAAGATGGCGGAATACCCTGTGAAGTCCACTTTGCAGTACACTTACGGTCGAATGGAACACACCTTAATAATGAGAACATGAAAAACCAAATATCGACACAAAGGGAGAAACCACAATCAACAGTTCACAGGGGTGTGACACGTACAAACTTATCTTTCACTCATAGAAGCTTGTCAAACGAGGTGAGTTTGGTTGCATTGTAATGTCGAATGTAAATTCTTGGTTCTGAAGCAACTTGAACCACTAACATATAACATGATACAATGCATTAATTTAATAACAAAACAGGGAAGAGAGAGCAACAGACACATCAATATTTTTACAATCTGAAAATAAAAAAAAAACTTTTTATGGTTATTCCTTTATATAGTCCAAAATGTTGGAAGAAAAACATTGCCATGTGTCTAGGTAAGACTAGGTTTAGTCTTGTTAATTTGTGTTGTTGTACATTCACAAGTCACTATTTTAAGGAGGCTATGAATCCAAAATGTTTTTGCAGAGCTGTGAGTAAACCAGTTTTGTATTATTGTCTTCTTTGCAGCTGTAAAACCAGCAAACAACATTCTGTTCTTTAATGGATTTATACAGGAGTTAAAATCGTCACTGAGAAGACATAAACATGGATTAGACGTAATCAAATTGTAGTAAAAAGGATACAATTTACTATTTTTAATTAGCTTTTATTTTAAATGTATTTGTTGTTTATTCTTTAATTAATAAACATCTTTAATTAATTAATTAATTAATTAAACATCTTTAATTAATTAATTAATATGTATTTCTGTTTAAGTTTGTCATTTTAGTACTTAAACTTCAACTTTAAGTGCCAAAGCAATTTTTTATAAAGTATTTGTCTTTATCAATATTTTGAATTAGCTTTTTATTTTTCATTTTAGTTTAAGTTTTAGTATTTTTGTTATGTGCTATTGTTTTTGTTGTTTTCTAATATATATTTCTATTAAACTTTATTTCAGTTTATGTTGTATGTTATGTGATTTCTGACATTTAAACTAGTTGTTTAAAAATAAAAACAATCAATCAATGAATCATTTATTTGTTTGTTTATTTATTTAACAAATTTTAGTACTTTAACATAAAGTTGTTTCATTAGGTGCCAATTAAGGCAACATTTAAATCTTTTCATGCACGTTTTGTGTGTGTGTTATCAAGTAATTTTTTGGGGGTTAGTTTTAAACTATTTTTGATAGTTGTAGTTAACAATAACAATAGCTTACTGGTGATACTACACAACTACTATAATAATAACTATAAGATGTTAAAATCACACGTCATTCATTCATTCATTCATTCATAAACAAAAAAAAAAACAATAATAAATAATAAAAAAAACATCTAAAGAGCAGCTAATGTCTCTTTTCTTAAGCCCACACTTTGCATTGTTTTTATTCATTTTTTTATGTTAAATTTAAATAAGATGCAAAAACAGTGTTAAATATTGTAAAATAGAAATGTGACTGCACTATGTACTGTGAAAGAAGCAAAAGCACATTCATATTTTGTGTTTGCCTTGAAACCTTTGACAACATTGTGTGCGATTTACTATTTTTTTATTTATTATTTACCCACTGTATAAATCAAACATTATTTACTGAACGGATCAAATTAACATTTTAATTAGTGCTTCAACGATTAATAGCAATTAATCTTTTTAAGTTTTTTGTTTACATTATATGTGTATGTGTACTGTTTATATTTATTGTGTGTGTGCGCAGCACTGGTTACTGGCCGGGGGTCCCACCGCACACCAGGTAGCGGAACGTGTCCCAGCGAACGTGGACGAGCTGGTGGAGGCCATCGAGCTGTCGGAGGCCACCCAACACCGGGAGGTTGGGGAGAGAGCGCCGCCGTTTCCCCGAAGGGTGGTCCAGGAGCGGCGCACGCTGGAGGGCACCCAGCGACTGGTGAGCAGGCCGGCGGTTCCCGGCCCTCAAGATGAGCCCATGCCCACCGAAGCACCCCGCTCTCCGCAACGACCTTGGCTGGCAGGCTGCGCCGTGCACACGGAGAACACGCCACGGGCAGAGGTAAACCTGAACGGCCACCCCTTCCTCGCTCTTCTGGACTCCGGCAGCGCGGTCAGCCTCGTGAAGACGGCAGTGTTGCCCCCGCGGCCTGAAACCAAAATGAAGCTCTCCATCACCTGTGTGCACGGCGACACCAGGGACGTGCCGGCACGATGGGTTACCGTCGCCCGACGCCTGGCCCATAGACGTTGGACTGGTCAAGGATTTGCCGGTACCGGTCCTCCTTGGGTGAGATTGGCCAGGGTTCGACCAGTTGCTCGCCACCGTCACTCAGCCTGCCAGCTCAGCCGGGAACCGCCCATCTCAGAAGCCCAGCAAGAAGTACCGAAGGCGTCCTGTGCTGCTGGCCTCGGATAGCCCCAGAGAGGGTGAGTCACCCCCTCCAACTCCTAACCTCTACTATGATCTGTACCAACAGGTGACGGGGGCTGGATGGTTCTCCAAAAAGCTGTACGCGGACGACTGGTTAAAACACTGCTGGGGCCAAGTAAGAGTGGTGGACGGAAAGGAAATCCAACCGGCACCCCACCCAACACCTCACTTCATTGTGAAAAATGGCCTGCTATACTGTGTCGCACAGCGGAGGGGGGAGGAAAAGACCCTGCTGGTCGTCCCGCGCAGCAAGACAGGAATGGTGATGGAGATAGCCCATGCACACCCTATGGCAGGACACCTAGGAGTTCAGAACACCATCCAGCGCCTCCGTGACCGGTTCCACTGGCCGGGCCTAGAGGCCGAAGTCCGGCGTTCTGCCAGGCCTGCCCAACCTGCCAGCGGAACCTCACTACAAACCCCTCTCCCCAGCCCGCTGATACCGCTACCCATCATTGAGGTGCCCTTCGAGCGGATCGGGATGGACCTAGTGGGGCCGCTGCCGAAGTCCGCCCGGGGGCACGAACACATCCTGGTCATTGTGGATTATGCCACCCGCTACCCTGAGGCCATTCCCCTCCGAAAAGCCACTACCAAAGCCATCGCCAAGGAACTCTTCCTGCTGTGTAGTCGGGTCGGCATCCCTTCTGACTGACCAGGGCACCCCGTTCTTGTCCTGGATGATGGGGGACCTCTGCAAACTCCTGAAGGTCTATCAGCTGTACCACGGTGTACAACCCCCAGACAGACGGGCTTGTCGAGCGGTTCATCCAGACCCTAAAACAGATGCTGTGCCGAGTGACAGCCGAAGATAAAAGGGACTGGGACAAGATGCTGCCATACGTTCTCTTCGGTGTTTGGGAGGTCCCTCAGGCCTCCACCGGCTTCACACCGTTCAAATTACTCTTCGGCCGCCAGCCCCGTGGTCTGCTCGATGTTGCCCGAGAGGCCTGGGAACAACAACCGGCCGTACACCGAACCACCGTGGAACACGAGTGTGAGATGCGGGAGTGGATCGACCGAGTGATGCCCATCGTCTGGGAGCAACTCGTCAAGGCACAACAGGCCCAGCAGCGACATATTATTCGGGCGGCCCAACCACGGGAGTTCCAGCGAGGAGACCATGTCCTGGTCCCCACGGCTGCCTGCAAGTTCCTGGCCACCTGGCAGGGTCCATACACCGTCACTGAAAAGGTCGGCCCCGTTACATACCGAGTGCGACAGCCCGGTAGATGGAGGTGGGATCAGCTCTATCACATTAACCTCCTGAAGCGCTGGGTCGGAACTGGGCCTCAGCTCTCGGCCTACACCAAGGCGACTCCCGTGGTTGTGGACATGGACCCTCAACTCTCCGCCGCCCAGAAGACTGAGCTGCAGCACCTGGTCAGTCAGTTTCCCGATGTGTTCTCCCCCCAGCCTGGGCGGACCCACGTCTTGGAACATGACATCCGCACGTCATCCAGAACCATCGTCCGGCAGCGGCCCTACCGTGTCCCGGAGGCTCGGAGACACACCATCGAGGAGGGAGTACAGGAGATGCTGAGGTTAGGGGTAATTGAACCATCTCACAGCCCATGGTTCAGCCCCATCATCATGGTTCCGAAGCCCGACGGCACCCTCCGCTTCTGTAATGACTTCCGCCGCCTCAACGAAGTCTCAGAGTTCGACTGCTACCCCATGCCCCGCATCGATCTACATAAGCCGAAAGCTGACCCCCACGGAACAACGGCACGCTACGGTGGAGAGGGAGGTGCTGGCTGTCAAGTGGGCAGTCCTGGAGCTCAGGTATTACCTCCTCGGCCGCCCCTTCACTCTCATTACAGATCACGCCCCCCTGCAGTGGATGGCCCGGGCCAAGGAGACGAACGCGAGAGTGACGCGGTGGTTCCTGGCGCTCAAGGACTTCAACTTCACCGTGCAACACCGAGCGGGGACAGCCAACGCCGATGGACTCTCTCGGATTTGGGCAGCTTTCGCAGGTCTGTCAGGGTCCACTCCCCGCCCTTCCCCCGGTTTCCCCGCTTCTCCACAGGACTAGGACGACGCTTAGGGGGGGGGGGGGGGGGGTGTGTGACACGTGTCCCGAGCTCTCATCAGCGTCGCCCTGGAAACCGAGCAGTCACACCTGCTCCTGCTCGTCACGGCCTGAGCGGCCACACCTGCGCACCATCAAGAGCTTCCTTCTTAAGCACAGCAAACAAACACAGAGGTGAGAGATGTCTCCACGAGACTCGGCTAAACCTATCTATCGGTCTTGTTCACAGAGAGCAGTGTGTGACCGCCAGCCCCACCGCACATGGGAGAGCACAACGGACCCACACTACCACAGCGCACAGACCGAAGAGGAAGCCGAGCACCCTGCACCAAGCCACCTCACGCCACCGCCTTCAACCCTCTATTTATTAATAAAATCCACCCTTCGGGGAACTCACCTGTACCTCCTCGTCGTGTCCTTCACCCCGCCACAATATATATATATATATATATATATATATACACACACACACACATACTATATATATTTTGAAAATATTTACATGTATATACATTTATATATTCATATTCTTATATGTTATATAAATATATTTAATATAAACATACTTTTTTTCTTAAATACCTACATATGTGTATTTATACATATAGACAGTACACATATATATAGTATGTAAACAAAAACTTTTATTTTGGATGTGATGAATCGCGATGAATCGTTTGACAGCACTAATTATATTACACTTATCCACATCAATATGCAGTGTTTCCTCTTGATTTGTTTTACCTAAAATCAAAGCTGAAAACAAATAATCTCCAAACGGTTTTGAACTGACAGAGATTTCTAGTGACCATCCACTACTGAAATGTGTTTGGCTTCCTAATGCACGACTGAAGACAACAGCTGTAAGCGACATGTATCCGCACTCATCCCTTCCCCAATGACAGACACCCATGTCGTTTCCATGGTAATGCACTTCCTATTCTTTCGTTCTTTGAAACGCCTGGAGTTCTTGAACCCTGAGCACATTTCCCATCATGCTTTGTATTTCAAGACACACAAAAGGGAGTAAAATCAAATCAATCTCTCAAGAGCGTCCTTTAGAAATTTGATTTCTTTGGGGTAAAAGTAACGGATTGGTATTCACAAACATATTGCTATGTGTGTAGATTATTAGGAGGATGGGTTTGATTGACACACACTTTTTTTTAATCATGGTGTCATCTTCTAATATGTATAAATCAACAGTGAATTTTGGCTGTCATTTTATCACAGGAGCTGCTGGCCAAATTGCATATGGGCCATTTTCAGCACTCACATGCTCTCTCCTGCTCTCTTTATTAGGAAATGATGGGCTGAAGGCACTTGTGCTGGGCCTCGGGGGGGGAGGACTGAAGTCAACAGGTCAATGAGATCTATACATCCACCATTACAATGACATGTCACTGCCGCCCTGTTCTTCAGTTGTGATTAACAATGCACTGTGGGAGAAATCTGAAGCTCCACATGTGGACACGAGTGGGAAAGTTGACTGAAAGTCTGGGAGCTGCAGACTCCCCCATCTAGAAAGATAGAAAGCAACATGGGTCAAGTTTCATCTTTTGTGGGGTAAACACTTTTTTTTTTTTTTGAATACAATAAAAATATTGCATTACAATAATGACAATCATCTTTAGGAATATTTGAGATATTATATATATATATATATATATATATATATATATATATATATATATATATATATATTTATATATATATATATATATACATATATATGGATGCATTGTGATAATAAAAATGTGACCGATAAATAAGCTTAATTGTTAGTCAACTATTAGTGTTAATATTGGTATTTTTTACTGTAATACAGTAAAAACTGCTTTGCAGTAATGATAATCATCTTTTCAATAATTAGAATTTCTAATAAAAACAGTTAAAACATCTGAATGCATTGCAATAATTCAAATGCGAGGGATATGTGCTTAATTGACATTATTTGTATCACTGATTGTATTATTTTTACAAAAAAATACAATATAAATATATAGAGAGAGAGAGAGCACTGCAATAATGAGAATATTTTTTTAAATAACTGAAATTGCTAAAAAAACATAAAGTAAAACATCTGAATGACAATGAAAACATCATGTTCCTGCGTTAGTAGTGCAAATGGTCATAGGTTCGATTCCCAGGGAACACACATAATGTTGAAAGAAAATATATATTCTGAATGCACTGTAAGTCGCTTTGGATAAAAGAGTCTGCCAAATGCATAAAATTTAAATCAGCAAGAAAATAAGGCTTTAATTTTTATTTACAATACAATGCTACAATAGACAAAAGGGAACTGGAGCGCTGCTGGCATCCCTTGTATCCTCTGGAGCTCATGGAAGGGTAAACTGTTCATGGAAAAGAATTTGGAAAAGATCTAGGTCCAGGCACTCAGTAGGATGCAAAAGTTTAAAAGCCTTTAATATTTAAAAGTGCTAAAGCATAAAACACCAACGTGTATCGGCCCACTGGCCTTCATCAGGGTGTTGGTAGCAAACAAGGTGTGCCACTCTGGCACTTGCAACACAATTTCTAAATTCTTTTTCATGAACAATGCTACGATATTCTTGAATAAATAGAATACATTTAAAAACAAGTAAAACATCTGGATGCAATGCAATAATTGTGATAATGTGAGGGAGAAGTGCAATTAAATTACGTTATTTGTATCACTATTATTTTTACTACAATGCAGTAAAACTACAGGAAATTAAATTTTTTTTGTGGGGGAATAATTCAAATTACTAAATTACATTAATGCACTTTGCTAATGAAAATGTAAGGGAATAAATGTGCTTTATCGGCATAATTTGTATTATTTTTACTATCCCTTACGGAAATTAACCATGGTTTTATATAGTAAAAGTGTAGTTTTTTTGTGTGCATTGATTACTATTTGCTTAACCACAGTTATACTACAAATAACATGGTTAAACTATGGTTAGTGTAGCAAGACCATGGTTAATTTGTAGTTAACATGGTTTTACTATAGTAACCACGTTTTTTTCTTCTTCTTTTTTTTTTTTTGTTAATTTCCCTAAGGGATGATACAGTAAAATACTGTATTAAAATATTTTCGGAATCATCTTTTAATGAATATGTACCCAATTGATATGAAAATAATGCAACAATCTGAAAGAAATCTTAAAATTGTATTAGAAAGTAAACAATTAATAAAGTAGCATTCAGTAACTGTTTTATTTATCCACAATACAATTTCAACCAGATTGTAATACTACACAACATTATCAGAAAGCATCAGCTGTAGTTGATAGGAATGTGAGCAAGTTTTCACACTGACAAAGGATGTTTCAAAACGGAAGGATTTCTGATAATCAGCTTATAACAAGCAAGCGTTGCCTGGAAGATGAATAAAACACTTCTGGAGTGTGTTGAGGAAGGAGCGTTTTACTCAGAGAACAAGGGGAGGTGTTGAGCATTTACAATGCTTTTACGAGCATCGACTAATTAGTGTCATTTGAGCACGGCCTTGTTCTAACCTTACGATTCTTTCTCTCTCTGCATCTATAGATTATGAGACTTCATAATGGAAGCAAATACTGTCTCCCATGAGAGCGTCTCCTGCCCAGCCTCCCATCACACTCTGTCAAAGACAACCAAGAGGTCTCCGGCACCCACCTTTACAAAAAAAAAAAAAAAAATAACACCCTCACAAAAAAAGAAATTCAAGAGTTTATAGGGCAGAGATTAAAAATGAGTGATGCTCTGCAGAACAGCGAGTTTTTTTTTGAGGGGGGGGGCGGGATAATTTCACATTCTTTAATTTTCCGCGTAAAATGGACAGCCATTTCAGGTCGAATAATTGTTTGAACCAAGGATTTTATCATTAATCCAGAAGGGCTGGCGGATCCGGGGTCACGCTGAGGGTTGATTAGGTACGAGGAGCACAAAGCTCTCCTCAGTCGAAGCCACTGAAAAGAAGCAAGTAATTTAGATTCAGAATTGGTCTCAGGGCTGTGAAGCTCTCTCCATTACCAACCATTTTCAATTTCAGCCTCACAATAAACATCAGCTTCGCCAAGGAAATTAGAGCATTTGGTAATGTACTAGAGGAGATAGGTGAGCCTCGACAAGCTGACACAACCTCCTAAAGCCCGTCTGAAAGAAAATCCTTGAGATTGCACTCATATTTGACTTGTATGGACACTGTGTGTTCCTTGACATTTTTTTTTTTCCACTGAATAACAAGATGTGACAGGCCTTGACTTTTCAATATGGCTCGGGCCGAGAGACAAAAGTATAGAAATTTGTCTCCATCATATATGGCTTCAAATATTTGATAAAAAAATTCTGAATGATGAAAATCACATTAGTTAGTTTACTTTTATCACAGTGTCACAATTTTCTTACTCTAATCCAAAAATTTAAATCCAAGAGTGTTTTCTAGTTAATATTGTTACAACTGAGAATCAATTTCCAGTTTTGTCTAGTGTTAACTTCCATATAGTTTCAACTCTAACCGAACAAAAGCCTGTTCCTTTATGACATCATCCTCAAGGAAGTGACATCATTTTGGCAGGAAAAGAAGAAAAGGACTAGATGAATTTTGTGAGGTTTCACAGTATTATTTATTATTATTATTATTATTTCTTTACTTCTCGTTCTGAATTATTCCATCCTGTTTGATGAAATTGTAGAAATCCATATGATGGCATTAAAATATGGTTAAATATAGCAAAATATATGAAAACTTCAGGTTTTAACTAAACTGGTTAATTAACCAATATGTATTAGTGATGTATTATAGAACAAATACAAATAAAAATAGTTAGGCTACGATCTTCGGCCAGAAAATGTTAAAAACCCTAAATTAAATAAATTCTAAACAAATTCCTGTAGGTTAATTTAAGGAAATATTAATGCAAACTATTAAAATGCATGTATTGTCCAAATTATTTTATATATAGAAATATGTTGTTATTCTGATATCCTTTGTTATTTTTCATCTTATTATTAATAAAAAAAATATTTTATGTTACTTAGGAGATTGGAATAACAACACTATTTAATACATAAATTAAAATAATTTTATATCGTTTTTATATTACTTTGCACATCAGGAAAATTATGTGTCTCATGAAAATGCGTATCTAAAGCAAAATTATTATTATTATAATTTTATTTTACATTTTTTACATGCTATTTATAAGTAAAAACTGACTTTGGTGGTAATATTACATTTTTGCGTGCATTTTTATATGCACTTTGTTGTCGCTCATATAATACGCATTTTGGCGTACATCTAATACGCACCTACCCCAGACCCCTAAACCTACCAATTGCATATCATATTCATGCCAAAGTCCATTTCTGCGAATAAACTATACACCAAATAACCGAAATGCACATACATAAGATCGGGTTAAAAAACACCATGAAACTATCAAATACTTTAAATATATCGAATTAATTTTGTTTATATACATAAATATGTTGAATTCATTTCTATTGTTAACTTTTTAGAAATACAATTTTAGGAATTCCAAGCCCAACATCGCAGTAAGACAGCCATTTTAAAACATATATTTAATTTTGTACTCCAGAATGTTTTAAATGGAAATTTTAAGATCTGAACTGTTGAATTGTAAGATGAACTGTTGTTTTGGACCCGAGACAACTAAAATGTTTAAAAACTATTTTAGTGACACACAAAGTACCCAATTTTATTTTAATACGCTACAACCTACTAAAAGCACTGTAAGTTTATCATAAAAAAGACAACATAAAAAAACTACAGTGTATTCAATACAGTATTTTTCAGATGCCCACTAAGTTTCCAGGTTTCCTGAAGGTTAGGCTATTAGGCTAGTCTCTCGAAGCAGCCCTCCAAGGGTCTCCAAATAAACAGTAATAGGCTTGAAGATGCCTTTCTGGGAATTAAGTACATTATGCGAGCCATTCTATAAACAGGATCGAATCGGCGGGCGAATACTCTGAGGCGAGGGAGGGAACTCATTTTCTCCAGCATTTTCCCTGCTTGAGGATCTGAAGGGAAAAGTGACAGAGAAAAAACTGGGCTTAAATGAATATTATCAGCATGAAAACAAAGTGACTACCTGAACAAAATCCATTTTACACTCAGCACTTCAATAGAGTTCATCCATCAAAAAGAAAGGCTGAGCTGCTCAGTGGAAAATAAGCCTCCACTTCTGGTGGAAATGTGAATAGAGAATCCTGTGGACCACACTCAAACACACACACACACACACACACACACATCCCCGCTGAGGTTGAGATCAGACATTGGGAATTACTTTCTTAATGAGAAACTTGCTGATAGCAGATAAATACAAATGAATGTGTCACCATGATGCAATGTATGTACCCATTGCCTGACATTGTAATATTTGATGAAAGGTTACATGATAAATGCTTTTACCATAAAAAGTGACCAAGATTTTGTTGGTGTAAGATGAAAAATCAAACCAGGCTAAAATAATAGCAATACTTTTTGCAATTGAATTCATTCTTACTATTGATTCTTACAATGGGAAAAAAATACATCCAACATGCTGGATGAAGCAAAATAAGTGTTACAAACTGAAAAGTGCTACTAATATGTTTTATCTATTACTAAAAATATTTTAGTGCAATTAAAACCCACTGACCCAATATTAGTGTCCTCTGCAGGTCATTTATTTATTTGTTTGTAATTATAATATGTTGTTAGCTTAGCAACATTCTAATATATCCTTAACTTTTAAAGGCTGGAACTGGGATTGTGGAAACCTTTCCAAAAACACCAAAATCTCAGATGACCAAATTCAATATCAAAACACAACTTTATACATTATAGTGTATATTTATAATCTGTGTTCAGTTAGAACACCTATCTTAGCTAGCAAAATTTTGTGCATTAAAATAAGCTATTTTTTTTAAATGATTTAAAGTTGTAGTCCTCATTCTTAGTCACCCTTTTACATACAAATGTCTAAGGGACTGAGATTGTCAACTCTATGTGAATTTCAAGTGATTCTGGAAAACGTGATGCATTCGACCAGGTGTATTTGCATTAAAGCTAAATATAAGGCAGTATTGCTTAAAACTTTAATGATCTACATTAGGGTTTCTTCGGGTTAACATATTGCTTTTTGACTTCATGAATGCACCAGAGATGGTTTTCTGAACAGCTACGCAAAAAAAGTCTCATTGATTAATGATTGCAGCATTGAAACTCACTGCAGGATGCACACACACACACAAACATACATACAAACTGTATACTTTAAATTAAATAGATCCCTCTTGTAATGACTAGTCAAGTCACATCAAATGAAGTTAAACACTTCATCTCAAAAGCTAATGGGAAAGGCATGCTATTTAGATTCATATTGATCAAAACAGCCATCAAAAGACATAAAGAATTGAATTGGGCCATTCTGGTCAAGGGATAGCGGCAGTGCATCAGTTTAGGCATGAAGAGCTAATCAACACTTCAAACTTACTGTATGCTTGACCTTCAACTGTATCCGCTTCCACCTCCAAGCCCACACAATTTGCTGTGAAAAGTTAAACCCCTGAATGGTGTCCTTCGAGAATAGAAGCTAGTCAGTGCTTCCACTCCAGTGCCTCCAATTTACCAAAGGTGATCAACTCTGCAGATAGTGTCACCATCTAAATTATATTGACCAGTCAGTTTGGGGAAACACCAAATACCCTTTCCTTTTTCTAGGCTGGAGATATGAAATTAATTATTGGCTTGATTAAGGTGTAGGATGTAAAGAGTGATCTGGGGACACCTGGATGTCCCCAACAAAGGGGCAGTGATGAAAAAAGGCAATTTCCCAGAGGGAGTGGGATGTGGGCTGTGTTGGGATTTGGACACACCACAAAAGCAGATTCCTTTAAATAAAACCCACTGTACCGTATCCTCCAACAGTCATGGAAGAAAGATGTTGATTTTAGCACAGCTTAGATGCCTCTGTTGTGATGTTGGTTGTGTTACATGACATTCATTTCTTTCTTGAATGATGAATTTAGGGCTCTTGAATGTGGGGCTTTCAAACTTGGTTCAATTGCTGGTCCGAACCAGAGTGGAATTGCACCATTTGGGACTTTGTGCATGTTGGAAATATTAGAGGACTAGCAACATAACTAGAGATTTACCATGAAAACTGACATGCACAGTTTGGCCCTTCAGTTTGACTTGTGTTTGTCCCGAATGCATTGTAAGCTAAGAAACATGCAAGATGCAATTTACTTATAGACAAGCAGCTGTGAAAAATGCTTATACTACATTAAGGATTTTTTGTTCACCAAAGCGGGGTTTTCTCTCTCTCTCTCTGAGGCTAGTTTATTCCAAATTTGTTTTTGATGGAAGTGCCATGTTTTTTTAAAATTCCGGAAAGTGTGACGAGGCATTAAGCATCTATTTCTTGACACCAAGAGTTGAAGAGTCTTCAACTTTGTGTAAAACAAAGCACTCATCACTGTACCTTTTTGCCAAGCCATCCAATCACAGAGGAGGAGGCGCAGGGCAAATACCACACCAACCAACAAAAAACGCAATGTAGGAGAAGTTAATATCGCTTGTCTCAGAGTATTCATGTCTGTACCAGATGGAATTCTCTAACTACTATGAAAATTTAGATTGAAATAATGCTACAACATTTCATTCGCAATGTGTCTGCCGTATCACTTTCACGTATTCTGGGTTCATACCAACCAAAGTGTCTCAACTGAAACAAACAAACAAACAAACAAAAAAAATGCTATTCCTCAGAAGCACTCACAGCTAGGCATTTTCCACAGAGCGTTTGGCATTTCAGCTGGCTAAAATCGCTTCAGTAGACAAATCGTTAAATGCTTACAAACTGACATGAGATTGTAATAAATTGTACATTACCAGTTGAAGTTCACCTCCACTAGTTAGGATGTACTAAGTTGTGAACTGTATCACAGTCCACAAGAAACCCAGACCACTTTTTCAACAGGACCTTGATGCAAATCCAAGTTCAGAAAAACAATTTCACACCAAATTCTCATACCAAATAGTCTGCACCAAAAGATTTATTGTGAAAGCAAATGAAATACTATTTATAACTTTACCAACTCGACGAACAGTGATGATTTGATTCAAAATAACAATATTGGCTTCATCGTAAAATTCTGATGTTTATTCAAGTGGTCATCGCTCTAGATTAACCAGAGAGCCTAATGCTAATCAATGTTGTATTCCTGCAGGCAAAATGAAATAAAAACCAATGAAATGTGCAATCAACTGTCCGGAAAAAGCTTAAAATCTCTTCATACAGCAAGATTACTTTTGACTTTACATCATTACTTGTGAGAGTATGAAGTGATTATAGCTCATTTGCTGCTTTTGCATAAGTTTCTATCGCCAACTTCATCTGAATGGGCCACTTCCAGTTTACCCTTAAGAAAAGTGAAAAAGGAAAATGTTTGACACTTTATGAAAACATACATATTTCATGAGAACCTCTAAAAAGAAGCTGGCAAGCCACAAAGGCACTTTGCTCAATAGAGGTAATGCATACACCAGATGGCCCTTTTTTCTAGCAAAATTGTCTGTAATTGTTTCAATTCTATCTCAGATTGCTTTGTTTCATTCTCGTTTTTTGCATCCCGCTAGATCCACATCTGTGTGATACTAACAGGTGTGATGTAAAATAGACAGAGACATAATAAGGGAGAATTGGAACCCAGCCTACAAAGCGTGTCATTGAGCAAATCAGAAAAGAAAATGGCACCATTTTGCGTCCACTTGACGAAAAGATGATTTTTTAGTTGAGGCCTCCATCTCTTGAGCAGTGCTCCAATGCCATCAAATTCTAAGACACTTGCAAAAGTTCTGTATCACCAGTACTTTACTAGTCATTGACACATAAGAGCGCCAATGGTAGAACAAATATAATAAGAAAATATACATTTTGGTTTTAAAGTATAAATATATTTTACTTGAGATATTACAAACATTCTGATCACAAACAAGATAAGTCATTGTATGTATAAATTGTGTTTTTAATTCATCTTAATAAATTAATATACTCTGTACAAGTTGTGTTGACTAGCTGAAGAAATACAGGTAAAAAAAACTATTAGTCTAGCGATTGTCTTCTAGCTTTCTACTGAGGAAAACGGCGTCACATTGTGCTCCATACTAGACTGTTAGCAGTGGAAAATTACATGCCAAATGAAGGCTATGCTTTCAAACATCTTGAGCTCAGAGTTTGTGAGAACAGAGAAACTAAAAGAAAAGTCAAAGTTTGCTTTTAAAGTCAACTAGTCCACCATGGCACTGTCCCAACGGCGCCTACGGATAACCAGCAGAAGATTAGCTTAGCATCTGAGCACTGTCTCTGGTACACCATCTATTAACGCAAGCTGGTTGAAACTGAGATGTTTCATTTTTTTACGTTTTATCATGGTTCTGCAGGCCGGCCAGCACCAGTTCTTTCAGGGAAGTTCTTGCAGACAATCTCAAGCTTTCACAAATCTTTGCTGTCACAGTCCCAAGATATCCCCCACCATAAATCACGATATTTCCAATCTTGGCTTGATGTGCCACATGGAATTATAAAAAAGGCAATTACAGAGAGACGAAATCTTGTGTTTTCTATACAAATACACACCGGGGGGAGCAGATTAGGGGAAATCCGAAATGCTCGTGAATTTGCTGCTCCCTGAATGATAGAACTTGTTATTACTGAATGTAAACACTGCCAAGCTGATGATATTGTGGTAAAACACATCCCACATAAAACATCTCTGGACTTGTTCAATTACCCAAAGCACATTAATAACCTCGTGAACAGCAGTCAAGATTTTTGCTTCTAATCTTCTTTGGACAAAAACGCGAGAAGAGGAGAAATCGGACTTTGGG